>NC_048298.1:158486926-158529398 GCF_013100865.1 Trachemys scripta elegans
TCATCATACAATAAGGAGACATTAAATAAGAAGGAAAAGCACCAAATTGAAAGCTGACAAAAGGATACACTTTTTCACAGAATGCACAATAAGTTTGTAGAACTCATTGCTACAGCATACTGAGGTCATGAGCTTGGCAGGATCCAACCAGAATTGGACAGTTAGCTGGATAATGAGAACATCCACATTTATTGGTTTAGGATATGTGTGAAATAGATATAAATTTTCCCACTTTAGGGCATTAGCTAACCTCCAACTGAAATTACCAAGAAATGCCACTGTAGAGAGTATCAAGGGATAGCCATGTTAGTCTGTATCCACAAAAACAACAACAAGTCAGGTGGCACCTTAAAGACTAACAGATTTATTTGGGCATGAGGTTTTTTACCCACAAAAGCTTATGCCCAAATAAATCTGTTATTCTTTAAGGTGCCATGGGACTCCTTGTTGTCACTATAGAGAGTTTATTCTATAAATTCCAACCAGGGGGTTCCTGCCCCTGCTACTCATCACAGTCAGAGACAGGATACTGGCCTAGATGGGCCATTGATCTATTCTGGTATGGCAATGACTGTGTTCCCAATGGAATTTAGGTGTTACCAAAATGGTAGTCCCCTGCTGTGTTTGCAACCCTATATAGTAATCCAAACATTGCAGCCTTTGGTTTGTGCTTGAAAGCCAGGAAGTTAAACTGATTAGGACAGAAATGGAACAGACCAGTCTATTCTCATGTCCAAGGCGAATAAAAGTCAAAAAGCAAACGGGAGAAAGTGCATTTGATTTTTTTTTTTTAAACCCTGTTCCATGTTGTTAATCTGAAGTGGTGTTAGAAATTTGGTCTTAAAAATAATTTTATTAATCAAGTATTCCTGGTGAATAAACCAAGTAATTAACCAAGTATTCCTGGACTCAAGATCCTGTTGCAGTCCCTCGTTTTTAAGATTACAACAGCTACTAAACACTTGAGCTGAATGAGGTCTAGGAGCAGTGAAATTCACAGAGGGGAGCAGAGTGCCTAGCATTCACAGCAAAAATCAAAGTCCGCTTTCCTGCCTGGTTAATGAAGAAGTGGGGGAGGTGCCAGAGGAAGAATCTGTGATCACCTGACAGATGGTCCCTGCATAAAAGAGGGCAATGAAAGAATAAATCCAGAGACACCTCCCCTGGTCCTAAGATGCTTGTGAGCTGGGAGCTCGCTTCTCTGCACTATCCTGTCTTCATCTTTCCAGGCTCCAGTGATAAGTGACAGGAAATGCCCTTTTCTCCCATGCTCTGCCTCAGTTTTGCTGACAAATTAAATGTAAGTCAGGTCTACGTGCTCTTTTGGGAAACTAAGCTCACCTGAGTTGCTCCTTGGGTCTGTGACCCCTTTGGGGTTTTGTTTTAGATCATATTACCGTATGTACTTGTTCATCAGCTGAATTTTTTTAGTAAAAAAGGGAAGCAACAGAGAAGGGGGTCGGCTTATGAATGGGTATAGAGAGGGAGAGGTGGGACACAGCCCCTCCCCCCAACAGAGGAAGCAATATTGCATAAAAAGGAGGAAGCAAGGAGAGGCAGCACAGCCAGCAGAGCCAGAAGGGAAGAGGCGGTGCTAGAGTCTCTTCACTTCTGGCCACGTTGCTCTCCCCCAGCCTCCGAAGCAGCTGCAGCTCCGGGGCTGGCAGGCTGCAGCCATGCCGCTTGGCCCCGTCCCCTAGAGCAGGCTGTGGCTGCACCGCCCAGCCCGCTGGAGCACGCTACGGTCACGCCTCCCGGCGCAGCCGGCTGGAACAGGCTGTGGCCTCCCAACCTGCCGGAGCAGCTCCAGCCAGGCCACAGACATCCTCCCCTGGCCCCAGATAAGGTGGGAAGGGATGGGATGGGGAGAGTGTGGGGGTCCCGGGCTAGAGGTGGGGTCATGTGGGGGGTGGTCATGGGTTACTCCCCTGACCCCCAGCTTCTCCCCTCCCAAAAAATTTCCCCATCAGTTGCTGTCCCGGCCCGTCAGAGTAAGCAGCTGGCGCCGGGACACTTTGTTTTCTTAGGTTTACCTCCGTGCCTGCGGACGCTCGAGGTAAACAAACCATCTCAGCCCACCAGCAGCTTATCGTGATGGCTCGGGAGCCAAAGTTTGCTGTCCCCTGGATTATAGGGTCGGCTTATGAATCGGTCATAAAAATGTTCCATTTTTACTTATCCATCTTGGGGGGGTGGGGTCGGCTTATAAACGAACCGGCTTATGATCGAGTATATACGGCAATTAATGAAGAGAGAGCAGGGAAGAAAGGTGGACAGTTCAAAAATATGTCAGAAGTCTCTTCTGATGATGTGAGTGGAGGAAGTATTGCTAGCATGCAGGTTGGATCAGTCTCATCGATACCAAGAAAGCTTATGCCCAAATAAATTTGTTAGTCTCTAAGGTGCCACAAGGACTCCTCAATTTTTATCAATACCCTGGATGATTCAGCATGTAGTATTTCTCTGGCCATTCAGTTCCTCTCTCTCTGCCTCCCTAACTGCTCTCTCCCCCTCACCCTTTTTCAGTAGTTGTGTACAATTGAGGAAAGCTGAGAGAAAGAGACAGCTCCAGGGAATAATTATTCCCTCTCAGCCCCCAGAGCAGCCACACACCAGGAAGGGTTTAGGTCTCTTTAGGCTGGAAAGTGTCACTCTCCTGTCTGAACACAGTAACCCAGCAGCTCTCGTACTCCGCTACGCAGAGTCTTGGTCTGGCACATGGTTCTGTGTTGTCTGTCTTCTTTCCAGCTGCTTCTAGAAGCATCATCTTTATTTAAACCGTAATAAAAAAGTGGGGGAGGGGCTCCACAACTCTAAAACCTGGAGGAAACAAATGAGTCAGCATAGGTTTCTCTGCTGGGAGGGGAAGAGTCTGGAGCTGCTAGTGGGAGAGCAATATCCCTGGAGAGAAAGGGACTGGGCGGGATAAAGAGAGGACTAGGTGGCAGAGAAGTAGAAGGGAAGAGGGGATCAGACCAATGGGGAGAGGGAGTGAAGAAAAAAGAGACTGGGTGATAAGCTTCTCCTTAGACAGTCAAAAACTCTCCCTAATCCTCCCCTGCTGTTCCTTCACTAGGAATTGCTGTAGTTGATGCAGGTCAGTGGTGTAATGACAAATTTGATGGAGGCTAATTCACATGCTAATAGGGTGACCGGATAGCAAGTGTGAAAAATTGGGACGGGGCGGGGGGGAGGTGAGGGGAAATAAGACAAAGCCCCAAATATCGGGACTGTCCCTGTAAAATCGAGACATTTGGTCACCCTACATGCTAAGGAATGGAAAGGGAGGTGTCTGTGAGTTGCTGCTCTCTGTAAGATCTGGCCCACACTAGGAAAAGGTTTTAGACCCCTTAAATCTGGCACTGCTACTATGAATCTGAAACAGAGCTCAATAAGTGCATGAGGCTGCTCTCGCTGGGCAAAGATCACTGTCTATTTTATCACTTCACCTCCAGGGGAGGATTTCAGTGAAGAATTTTCATTTTGTATCTTCTGGGCTTATAGCCGGATAAATAAGAGCTCCTTTGTGAGCTTCCTCTGGGTTCTGTGGTACCTGCTGCCATCTTGCGGCTGTGTGAAGTCATTGCTGTTTTGTCACTGATTCCCCAAACAGGAAAGAGGCAGACGAGAGGGACTTATCAGGAGGCTGTTCACAGGCTCTATTTCTCCATGTATTACTTGGGGAAAACAAGGATCATATATAGCATTTCCTGTTCTAGCCTGACTATAACCAGCTGTTAACCTAGCCTGAAAAACCTCATGCTGTGTTAATTATTACTTTCCCATGACCACACTGACAAGGACAGTGTGTAACACTTGTAGTGTGTCTCTCGCACAGAAGACCTAGGCAGCTGGTAGCATCTGAGCTCCATACCACATTCACACGGTGGTTCGGGGACTATGTAAAATACACACATGCACAATGTGGTGTCCCAGGGCTGTCATAGAGATTTCCTCCGGGGACGTTGCAGTCTCTCTTTTAATGTGATCCTTGATGTGGCTTTGTTTCCAGGTGCCAATGCAGCAGTGAGATGTGAGAGAGTTCCTGCAGCAGCCTTAGGTGAAGATGTGACCCTGAAATGTAACTTTATACCCTCTTTGGATGTTTTACAAGTCACCTGGCAGAAGTTGGAAGGCTCTTCATTCAAAAACATAGCTACCTATAGCAAGGCACATGGAACTAAATTCATAGGGCCTTTCAATAAGAGAATTTGTTTCAATGATACAAGTCTGAAAGCATCATCCATCACTCTTCGTGGCGTGACATTGGAGGATGAAACATGTTATAAGTGCATCTTCAACGCATTTCCACACGGCTCCTTCAGCAGAGAAACTTGCCTCATTGTACAATGTGAGTTTTAAACCCTTTTTCTCTAATGGTGCAGCGCCCTCTAGTGGATTGGATCCAGAATGTCAGTGTAATTTTCTTAACTTTTAACTCTCTCCAGCCTGGGCTGTCTCCAGGGCCATCCAGAGGGGTAGGGGAGAGAGGGGGGGCAAATGGAGCAATTTGCCCTGGGCCCCACAGGGGCCCCCACGAGAATATAGTATTCTATAATAGTGCAACTTTTTTTTATGGAAGGGGCCCCCGAAATTGCTTTGCCCCAGGCCCCCTGAATCCTCTGGGTGGCCCTGGCTGTCTCCCACAATGCCTTGCTAATGACAAGCCTCAAGCCCCTCCAGGCATTTATCACTCAGCACAACCACATGAGGAGCCCCAAAGCCAGCTAGATTACAGGAATGCTCCCAGAGCCACTCATGACACACAGAAAGGCACCAGCCAAATCCCCCCAGCTCCCAGCATTGTACCTCAGGAATATACAATCTTGTACTCCTCAAGATGGGCAGTGCAAATGTATTAATTGGTTCAACACTTCATCAATGGAAAGAGGATATACACAGCCTTTGCAAACCTGAGCAGATTACCAAACACTTTATACAAATTCACTGGTAAAGATAAACAGTAAAACACATTTATTGACTACAAAAGATAGATTTTAAGTGCTTATAAGTGATAGGCAAAAAGTCAGAGTTACCAATATAAAATAAAATATAAGCATGCAGTCTAAACCAGTGCTTCTCAAAGTCGGGACATTACTTGTTCAGGGAAAGCCCCTGGTGGGCCGGGCCAGTTTGTTTACCTGCCGCATCCGCAGGTTCAGCTGATCGCGGTTCCCACTGGCCGCAGTTCACCGCTCCAGGCCAATGGAGGCTGCAGGAAGGAAGGCCAGCACATCCCTCGGCCCACGCTCCTTCCTGCAGCCCCCATTGGCCTGGAGAAGCACTGGTCTAAATTCTCAACCCTATTCGATTGGGCAGCATCTAGCTCACAGGTATTCAAACTGTTGTTCATTGATCACCAGTGGTCCGTGAGCTCCATTCAGGTCGTCCGCAGATAGTTCCCTCTAAGGTGCACGCCTGGGCAGCCGCACGCAAGAGACTGAAGGGCCACCCACCTAATTAGTGGAGCTGCGCAGGTGTGGCTCCACTAATTAGGTGCCTGGACCCTGGAGAAGATGCACATGTGAGGTGAGGTGATGGCCTTGGGGGGACTAAGGAGTAGGTGGGAGGGGGCAGTGGGGTCAGAAGAGGGGGTGGGGAGCATTTGGGATGTGCAGGGCTGCAGCAGCCAGAGAAAGAGGCGACTTTCCCCAGCTCCAGGGCTGGGCTGCTGGGGAGAAAAGGCCCTCCTTCCCAGCCTCAGCTCTGTGGCTGCTGTAGCGGGGGAGAGACCCTCCTCCTTCTGAGCCCCAGATCGGGGGCTGCTACTGTGGGGCAGAGAGGGCACATCCATCACATTTGAAAGGTAAGACTACTGATATTAAAATGAGAGTTGTGTGCTTTTATTTGTAGAACAAAAAAAGTTTATTATCATTAAGGTTTTTTTCTTATATAGAACTTTTATCCAATGGTTAGCTAATGGCTACAATGCTTAGCTAATGGTGCAAACAACATTTGGAAAGATTAAATGAGACCCTCAGCAATTTTCAAGTGGTCCGTGGGAAAAAAAAGTTTGAGAACCACTGATCTAGCTTAAGCAGTTTTTCTCACCTCACTGGATATTGCAGTTCATAGTATGCAGATTTCATCCTTGAAACCTTGGCCAATTTTCTGTGTTGGAGTCTTAACTAAGTCTTCACAGTGTCCTTGTTGCTTGCAGCATAGGTGAGGGCAGGAGAAAGGCCAAGCATCGTCCCCCTGTGTTCTGTTTTATACCCTCTGTCCCAAGTGCTTGTAGAACACAAGTCCAGGCATGTCTGGTGGGCAATGCTGAGTCCCCAGGCAAGGTTGAGCAATTCCCTTGGTGGGGCCTCATGCAGGTGAGTCATTGAATTGTAGCTCTCTTGCTGGACAATGGCTGTTGATATGGTGTTTGACACACCGCCCGAGCGTTGGTTACTTTCCTTGCTGTTGCTTCTGGGGAACTAATATCTAGCTGATTCCTCCATTTACCGCATGTTTTAGTGACAACCATACAACACAATTCTCATAACTTCATATGCATTAATGATATACATATGTGGATAGAAAATCACTTTCAGCAGATCATAACCTTTCCCCTGATACCTCACATGGCCTGTTTTATATGCAAGATCACAATTATATATAGATAAGGAATATGGGGATTACAAGACGTTCTTACAAATTATCTTAGGTTTACCTGTAACAAGCCCCTATCATGTATCACCAATAAGATTGGATCCCTGAGCCTTTGCTGTTGCACCAGACTGCTACCACCATAGCACTAACTTGATTAGCTGGCAGCAGGAGATTGCTGCTGTGCCAGATGAAGAACAGCCCATTGTTTCTATGTGCTAGGTCCAGGGGGTGGAAACCAGCCCTGCCCAGATTTCTCTCTTCCCTGTCCCCTGGAGACAGGGACTCCTCTTCCATGCTAGGGCAGCAAGTCTGGGAAAGACAACATTCTGGGCATGTTTGAGGGGCTCTGTCCAGCCCAGATCTCCCCACATCCTTTTTGCTACAGCTGTTCTCACAGCCATTCCTACTTTGGTGTGCTACTTTGATGGTGGTATGAGCCTGGTGTTCAATGTTCAAGTCTTTGATTATTAATTTGGCAAGCAAGAGAAAGGGAGTGGTGATCTTTAACCATTGAGAACTCCGCTAAACCTGAATGGAATTTCATGGGACAAAGAAAAGGCACTTCTCCAGCCTGAGGGCTTTCCCCCTGCTGAATGTAGGGTTGCTGCAAACCAGGAAGATTTTACAGCTTCTAAAAACACTATTAAAGCAGCTATTAGATAAGTAGAAGAAGCTGGTCCAAGTTCGAGTCAGTTTGTCCCCTAACATCCCTGTCCTCCTTGTGTAACACAAGGTTCTCAAAGACGATGTTGGTTTTAGTCATTGTAGAGCCAAAGTTTAGCCTGTTTATGATTATATAGCAGAACAAGTCCCTCCTCCTCCCGCCCCCCCAAGCCTTGTGATTAAATCCACAGAAGGTCTCGAGTGAAGGAAAGTTTTACAAGGTTTCTCTTGTGATGTTTCCTCAGCAGTTTTCAGCTGAGGAGATGTTGTTGCCACATACTCCTGTAGAGGAAGTTAGTTCTTCCTCAAGTATTGCTGATGCCCTAAAATCCATGTAGATACTGAGGATTCCGCTGGGTCCATGGACCATCAGTGTAGAGGCCCTATGAACGTACCGGGCATACCATTGATCTGCTTTATGGAGCTGAATTGACAAGGCTTTCCCTTCTGGCCAGGGTTCTTGTATCCAACTCACAAAGGGACCTCCCATAGCATGGAGAATTTCCACTCAGAAGTTAATACAGCAATTTCTGAGTGGGTTTTCTCCTGGACTGATGCAAGAGGATGTGCCTCCAGCCCTACTCCTCACTTTCCCCTTCCCCATATGTGGATCCTCCATTCAATGAAGGGCTCTCCTTGGATTTAGGGATAGGGACATGGTGCCTCAAAAGTGTTTATCAGCACATTTTTTTCCATTACAAGAACTGTGGATCCGTGAAGAAGGTACCATCTGGCCCAATTTTCTTTAATTTCCAACCTTATGCCTTCTGCATAAAACCCCCAGCAAACAGTTAGATTTTAATGGTTTATTATTATATTTTAAGACTATAAAGGAACATATTGAACATAGCAGGAATAGTGTGGTTTTCTCCATTAAAAACTTTGCACAGGTCTTAGCTTTTTGGTCACAGTGTAAGGAATATTGTCATTTCCGTTGCACTCTATTCTTTCTCCTAGCGATTTCTGCAGTAAGAACTGAACTCCATTCAAATGCCAGCAGCCCGGAGCTCCTGACTGCAGTCTGCTCAGCTACAGCAAAACCTGCCCCAGAAATCACATGGAAGCCTGAGGGCTTCCTGATTGGCCAGCCTGAGATACATGGAGTTAAGCATGCAAATGGCACAGTAACTGTGACAAGCAAGTGTAACATCTCTGTGAGGCTCCTGCGACTGAAGAACCTCCAGGCTTTGACATGTGTAATAAACCACCCTATGGGAAGGAAAGAGAAGATAATTGGCCCACTAGAAGAATATGAAGGTAGGTTAGATCTGGATGTTGGTATAGGATAGTCTGGGGAGTGGAGAACAGAGAAAAACCATACCAAAAAAAAAAAAAGAATAGTTGTCCAAAGAAGGTTGGTTCTCTTCCAGTTGCTTTTCTTCAATGGCTTGTATCTGAGGACTTCTCTTCCGTGCAACAGTGAGTTCAAGTTAGTACACTTGAGATACTACACTGCAGCTGCACATAGTGCTTTGATAAGCAGAGTGATTGGATTAGCTTCTGATGAGATGTTGTAACTTCAGCATCACTCCTATTTCAACCTGCTTCCCTGATGGGCCAGCTGGCGCAAACATAAAACACCACTTAGCTTGAGTTGAAGATTTGTGTGTGGATAGGAGTCGATTTAAGGATAACACTCGAGTTACAACTCGTACTGAGTGTGCTATGAACATAAACCCTGGTGGTATGTCTACATAGCAGCTGGCAGGGTGCTTCCCAGCATGGGTGGACAATAGCAGTGAAGATGTGGTAGCATATGTGGCCGCTCAGGCTAGCCACTCGTAGGTGCTCCAGTGGGGTTAGTTACCCCCTGCCACCATCCAAGCGGCCACAGCCACACTGCTATTTTTAGCACACTATCTCCATCTGAACTAGCATTATTCATATCTATTTTAAGAATGAACAAAGCTCTGTGTTTGTATGACACAAAGTTACTCATTATTCATTATTGGCTATTCATCAATCCTTATTTTCCTGTTCACAAAATCTTCCATCCAATCAGAGAGCAGAGACAGAACTGTGTAACCCAGATGACCAATCACATTTCAGAAGAGCTGATAATGGAAGTGAACGGCTCACATATACCCCATCTGTTCAAATAAACTCTGTTACACTGTTCTGTGAATAAGGAAGACATGACCAGAGATCAGAAAAGGTTTGTGAACAATTCAGAAACAGAAGAAAAGTTTTATTATCAGATTATTTATTCATCATGAATAATTGACCTGCTCTGACGAATATCCACATTTTATGGTTAGAAAAACTGATACCTGGGGAGGTTAACCAACATGTCCAGTTTCTACACTTAGTTTAGAACTCTATGATTCATGGTTCCCAGTATCTGAAAACATAAGAAAAGCGTTGACATCCATATGGAGTCTGTGTGACATTCGGTGTTTGCTAATTTGCATTTCAGCATCTGATGAGGAGAGCAGAATATATATCTGGCCAGGGCTTTTCGCAATTTCTTTGACTGCCATAGGAGTCACCATCCTCATCTTGACATACAAGAAAAGCAAAGGGAATAAGTAAGTAGAATTATCATTTTCTTTTAAATTATCTTACAGAATTCTATTTCACTCCTCTTTCCTGCTCCATAGTTTAACATCATGTTACCATTTCTTCAGATCTTGAAAACTAACCTTGGTGTCTGTCCCAGATTTTTATAAGTATTTACATGTTATTACACCCAGTATTGCAGGCCTAACTGATTTAGGAGCTAGTCTCATTTCAAAAGTGCTTTAGGCACTTAGGAGCCAATAACCCATTAACAGTCAGTGGGTTTAGGCTTCTAGGTGCCTTTTAAATGAGACCTAGGCCAGGTCTACACAACAGATGTATACCCACACCCTTGAGCGACATAGTTATACTGACCTAACTCCCCCACGTAGACAGGGCTATGTCAGTTTTTGGGGCCGGCAGGAAATCTGTAGTCTGTATCCAAAGTGTAGACAACTTTTGAGACCTGCATATATAATATCCCTTTCCCAAGATTCCTGTAAGGTTTTCTGTTGATCTTTAGGATATGCTGTGAGGTTCATCTATTTTCTAGGATTTTTGCATAGGTGGGAGAATTATTATATTTCTGGATGAAAACTCAGAACTATGATTGTGCAGAATAAGTCCATGGAATGCTATGTTGACTTCATGTGCAGCAGGCTGACTACTGTATAAATCTTACACGTGGCAACCTGGGAATATAAATCCCGTCCTTCAGCTTCAAAAACACCTCTAGCTAGTGATGTGCTGCCATAAAGTTAACAAGGGTCTGCTTCCAAAATGTTGTCTCAGTCAGTGATGCATTCAATAGTCCCTGGGTAAAATACTCTTCACCTCTGTCCCACTGTATCAGTTCCCCACTCTTTCCCTTGCTGGTGGGGGTGGGGAGAATAGGGGAGGAGATAGGTTTCAAAGTTCTTCCAGCTCCTGGCTGAGCAGGAGCAGGTGGGCAGCAGCAGGGAGAATGGTGGGATGCAGTGGCTTCAGAATTGCTATTGATGCTTCCTCTCTGACCACCCAGTTTCACCACACAATAATGGAGGCTCCCTGCAGCACTGCTGCTTCCTGAGTGAGCAACATTCAGCTCGGTACTTGCCTCAGAGGTGGCTGAATGTTTTTCACAAGTGGAGCCGGCCTTAGTCCTTTCAGACAGAGTGCAGTTTTTGTTTTCACCACTCCCAAAAACATACTGCTCCCCAGTCTCTCACTGCAGAAGAGGAGTCCAGCTGCTTGTTCCATTTCAGCCTCATCATTGGCTCACATTGATTTCTGAGTCATATCTAGCTTCACAGGAAAAGAAACTTATTAATAAATGAAACTGAGTGTCAAGGCTGGATTCCCACTTTGAACTTTAGGGTACAAATGTAGGGTCCTGCATGAAAAACTTCTAAGCTTAACTACCAGCTTAGCTCTGGTTTGGCTGCCACCATTTCAATGGATTCCCTCCCTGGGAAGCCTTGAAAAACCTTCACCAAATCCCTGGTGAAAACAAATCCAAACCCCTTGGATCTTAAAACAAGGAGAAATTAACCATTCCCCCTCCTTCCTCCCACCAACTCCTGGGGAATCAAGTTCCAACCCCCCTGGGATTTACAACAGGGAGAAATTAACCATCCCCCCTCCTTCCTCCCACCAACTCCTGGTGAATCAAGATCCAAAACCCTTGGATTTTAAAACAAGAAAAAATTAATCAGGTTCTTAAAAAGAAGGCTTTTAATTAAAGAAAAAGGTAAAAATTATCTTTGTAAAATTAGTATGGAAATTAACCTTACAGGGTAATCAAACTTAAAGAGCTCAGAGGACTCCCCTCTAGTTTCAGGTTCAAAGTACAGCAAACAAAGATAAACACTTTGGTAAAAGGTACATTTACAAGTTGAGAAAAACAAAGGAAAACTAACACGCCTTGCCTGGCTATTTACTTACAAGTTTGAAATAGGAGAGACTTGTTTAGAAAGATGTGGAGAACCTGGATTGATGTCTGGTCCCTCTCAGTCCCGAGATCGAACACACTCCCAAACAAAGAACACAAACAACAGCCTTCCCCCCCCCAAGATTTGAAAGTATCTTGTCCCCTTATTGGTCCTTTAGGTCAGATGCCAGCCAGGTTACCTGAGCTTCTTAACCCTTTACAGGGAAAAGGATTTTGGAGTCTCTGGCCAGGAGGGGTTTTATAGTACTGTACACAGGACAGCTATTACCCTTCCCTTTATAGTTATGACACGCCCCCCAAATCACAGATAGTGTTGGATGTTTGGTTTCACACTGGCTGTGATTTCTTCCTGGAGTTTTAGGAGAAAACAGAGTTAATAAGACACATGTACCTTTAGACATACTACTGATTATATAAAAACTAACAATATGTTTTATTTTAAGAACAATTGTTAATTAGTTAACTTTGGGAAACTTTTTTGGGAGAGTGCATTAGCCACTTTGTTAGAAGCTCCCGAAATGTGTTGTATTTTAAAATTAAAATTTTGGAGAGCTAAACTCCACTGAAGAAGTTTTTTGTTATTTTCCTTGGCGGTATGAAGCCACTGTAGCGCAGCATGGTCTGTTTGTAGTTGGAAACGCCGTCCCCAAACATATGGGCGTAGCTTTTTTAGCACGTACACAATGGCATAGCATTTCTTTTCGCTGATTGACCAATGGCTTTTCCTTTTAGACAGTTTTTTACTGAGAAATACGACAGGATGGAATTTTTGATTTGGTTCTTCCTGCATTAAAACTGCTTCCACGCCTTGCTCGGACGCATTTGTGGTTACTTGGAACGGTTTGTCAAAGTTTGGGGCCCTTAGCACAGGGTCAGACATGAGTGTTGCCTTAAGCTGGTTAAAGGCCTTTTGACACTTATTAGTCCACTGAACTGCATTTGGCTGTTTCTTTTTGGTTAGGTTTGTTAGCGGGGCGGCGATTTGGCTGTAGTGGGGTACAAATTGCCTATAATATTCAGCCAAGCCTAAGAAGGATTGGACCTGTTTTTTAGACTTTGGAACCGGCCACTTTTGGATAGCATTTACTTTGGCCTGTAGGGGATTTATAGTTCCTTGACCCACCTGGTGCCCCAGGTAAATTACTTTGTTTTGGCCTATTTGACACTTTTTAGCCTTAACAGTTAGTTCTGCCTGCTGGATGCGCTCGAAAACTTTTTCCAGGTGCTCCATGTGCTTTGCCCATGAATCAGAAAAAATGGCCACATCATCGAGGTAGGCAACTGCAGATTTTCCCAATTCCGCTAGGAGACCATCTACAAGTCTTTGGAAGGTGGCGGGTGCATTTCGCAACCCGAAAGGGAGTACATTGAATTTATACACCCCTGCCTGGGTGACGAAGGCTGACCTTTCCTTAGCGGGTTTATTTAGTGGTACTTGCCAGTACCCCTTGGTTAAGTTTAAAGTAGAGATGAATTGGGCATGTCCCAATTTCTTCAATAGCTTATCTGTGCGTGGCATTGGATAGTTGTTAGGACGAGTTACAGCATTTAGCTTACGGTAGTTCACGCAAAAGCGTATTTTCCCATCTGGTTTGGGAACTAGAACCACTGGAGATGCCCATGCACTTTTAGAGGGGCGGATTATACCCATCTGTAGCATGTTCTGGATTTCCCTTTGTATAGCAGTTTTGGCATGAGGTGACTCCCGGTGGGGTGGGGTTCTAATAGGGTGAGCATTACCTGTGTCAATGGAGTGGTATGCCCGTTCGGTCCATCCTGGAGTGGCTGAGAAAATTGGTGCAAAGCTTGTGCACAGCTTCTTGATCTGCTGTCGCTGCAGACGTTTAAGGGTCGTGGAGAGGTTCACCTCTTCCACGCCACCATCCTTTTTTTCTTTGTAGTAGACACCTTTAGGCCACTTCGCGTCATCTGTTTCCTGGGCTGTAAACTGGCAAACGTTTAATTCTCTGGAATAAAAGGGCTTAAGAGAATTAACATGGTATACCTTAGGCTTTATGTTGGAGGTGGGGGAGGCTATGAGATAGTTAACAGCTTCTAGGCGCTCCTGGACCATGAATGGTCCTTTCCACGACGCTTCCATTTTATGGGCCTGGAGCGCCTTTAAGACCATGACTTGGTCTCCTACTTTGAAGGACCGTTTTCTGGAATGTTTATCATACCAGGCCTTTTGCTCTTCCTGAGCATCCTTTAGGTTTTCTTTAGCAAGGGCTAAAGAATGTCGGAGGGTGTTTTGTAGGTTGCTTACAAAGTTTAGAATGTTAGTTCCTGGAGAAGGTGTAAACCCCTCCCATTGCTGCTTCACCAACTGTAATGGCCCCTTAACCTCACGGCCATACACAAGTTCAAATGGTGAAAACCCTAAACTGGGATGTGGTACAGCCCTGTAGGCAAAAAGCAACTGCTGCAACACTAGGTCCCAATCATTGGAGTGTTCATTTACAAATTTACGTATCATGGCCCCCAAAGTTTCATTAAACCTCTCCACCAGGCCATTGGTTTTATGGTGGTAAGGGGTGGCAACCAAGTGATTCACCCCATGAGCTTCCCACAGGTTTTCCATGGTTCCTGCCAGGAAGTTAGTTCCCGAATCTGTAAGGATGTCGGAGGGCCAACCTACCCTGGCAAAAATGTCTGTTAATGCCTGACACACACTTTTAGCCCTGGTGTTACTTAAGGGTACTGCTTCCGGCCATTGGGTAGCAAAATCCATGAAAGTCAGTATGTACTGCTTTCCTCTGGGTGTCTTCTTTGGGAAAGGACCCAGAATATCCACAGCTACGTGCTGAAATGGGACCTCAGTTATGGGTAGTGGCTGGAGAGGGGCTTTAACCTGGTCTTGGGGCTTTGCCGCTCGTTGGCACACCTCACAAGACCGGACATATTTAGCAACGTCCTTACCCATTCCCTCCCAGTGGAAGGACTTCCCCAACCGGTCCTTGGTTCTGTTCACCCCAGAATGGCCACTGGGATGATCATGGGCTAAGCTCAAGAGCTTTACCCGATACTTAGTGGGAACTACCAACTGTCTTTGAGGATGCCAGTCTTCCTGGTGCCCACCAGAAAGAGTTTCCTTGTATAAAAGTCCTTGTTCTACAACAAACCGGGATCGGTTAGAAGAGCTGAGAGGTGGTGGGGTGCTCCGCGCCGCCGCCCAAGCTTTCTGAAGGCTGTTATCTGCTTCCTGCTCGGCCTGGAACTGTTCCCTTGATGCTGGAGACATCAGTTCCTCCTTGGACTGTGGACTGGGGCTTGGTCCCTCTGGAAGCGATGCAGGTGCTGGGGCTGTTTCCATTGCCTGTGAACCGCTGTTCGCTGGTGCACTATGTGGTATTTCAGGCTCTGGCTGAGCCTCTTGGGTAGGGTTATCTGCTGCTTCTGCCAGTTCAGGCTTGCTGGTGCCCTCTGGCGTTGGAGTTGTAGACGGGTTTGCAAGCGCTGGACTCAGGGCTCGCAATGGTTTTGGTGCTGGTTGCGTTGCCAGTTCCGGTTCTGGGACTGGCTTTGGCTGGGTCTCTGGGATTGGATCCACTACGGCTGTTGCAGTCGTTGGCAGGGGATCCAGTTCCACCACCTTTGTCTGGGTCTCCGGTAACACAGACGGGGCCCTGGTGGACGGCTCAGGAACAGGGATGGGGGTGAAAGCTTGCTTAGCCTGGCTGCGGGTGACTATTCCCACCCTCTTGGCTAGCTTTACATGGTTGGCCAAATCTTCCCCCAGCAGCATGGGAATGGGATAATTGTTATAGACTGCAAAAGTCCACATTCCTGACCAGCCCTTGTACTGGACATGCAACATGGCTGTAGGCAAGGTTACAGACTGTGACACGAAGGGTTGAATTGTCACTGTAGCCTCTGGGTTGATGAGTTTGGGGTCCACTAGGGATTGGTGGATAGTTGACACTTGAGCCCCAGTGTTCCTCCAAGCGGTAACCTTTTTTTTGCCCACTCTTAAGGTTTTCCTTCGCTTCGAGGGTATGAGAGAGGCATCTGGGTTTGGGGATCTTTGGTGTGATTGGGGTGTAATGAACTGTAATCGGTTGGGGTTCTTAGGGCAGTGAGCCTTTATATGTCCCAGTTCATTACATTTAAAACATCGCCCTGCTAAGGTATTACCGGGACGATGTTGGTTGGTGGAGACTGGTGTGGTGGGGTGAGAAGGCGTCTGGGGTTTCCCTTGGGATGTGGGTGGGGCCTTGGGTTGTCCCCGGTGGTAAGGTTTTGTTTCGGCTTGCCCCTTCTGATATTCGCTCCAACTGCTACTAGTTTTTTTTTTTCTGCCACCTCCACCCATTGGGCTCCAATCTCCCCCACCTCAGTTACAGTTTTGGGCTTCCTATTTAGGATGTACCTTTTTATTTCCTCAGGAACACCCTCTAAAAACTGCTCCATTTTTACTAGGGAAAGCAGATCTTCCAGAGATTGAACATTTGCTCCTGATACCCAGGCATCACAATTTTTGTCAATATGGTAGGCACGACGGGTAAATGACACATCGGGTTTCCACTTTAGGGCTCTGAACCGCCGACGGGCATGCTCGGGTGTTAGCCCCATTCTGAGTCTGGCCTTGTTTTTAAAAAGTTTATAACTGTTTATGTGTTTCTTAGGCATTTCAGCCGCCACCTCTGCTAAGGGTTCACTGAGCTGCGGCCTCAGCTCTACCATGTACTGGTCTGCAGCGATGCTGTATCCAAGGCAGGCCCTTTTAAAATTTTCTAAGAAGGCCTCAGTATCATCGCCTGCCTTGTAGGTGGGGAATTTTTTGGGATGGGAAGTGGTACCTGGAGCGGGGTTGTTAGCATTGGCTGGTGCATCCTGCTTAGCCTTTGCCACTTTCAGTTCATGCTTCCTTTCTTTTTTTTTTTTGGCTCCATTTTTTTTTGTGGGCCTCCTCTTTGGCTTTTTTTTCTTTTTCTTTCTGCTCTGTCTTGAGTTTTGTTAATTGAAGCAGTCTCTGATGTTTTCTTTCATTTTCTTCTGCTTTTAGTTTGGCCAGTTCTATTTTTTTAGCTACTTTTTTGGTAGTCATTTTTCTGTTTTCTTGTGCTGGGTAACCCCCTCTGCAGTTGGCTGAAACTGGGAAGCTCTCAGCTTTGGCTGCTGCTGAGTTAACAGAGACTTTCTAACTAGCTACTTCCGAGGATGTAAAAAGGAAAAAAAAACAATTCAGCTTGTAAAGTCCTTTTACCAGTCAAGTTTGCTAATTGAACCCTTCTCTTAACAAAGGACCTGTTAAAAAAACTTAACACCTCTGCCTTCAGGCAAGGAGAGATAAGATATGCATCTATCTACTTCCAGCTCGGCTTTCCAAGCAGCTAGAAGGAGAAAAAAAAATCTCACTGGCTTTTGGGTTTAAAATGATCCCACCTCTGCCACCATGTCAAGGCTGGATTCCCACTTTGAACTTTAGGGTACAAATGTAGGGGCCTGCATGAAAAACTTCTAAGCTTAACTACCAGCTTAGCTCTGGTTTGGCTGCCACCATTTCAATGGATTCCCTTTTTGGGAAGCCTTGAAAAACCTTCACCAAATCCCTGGTGAAAACAAATCCAAACCCCTTGGATCTTAAAACAAGGAGAAATTAACCATTCCCCCTCCTTCCTCCCACCAACTCCTGGTGAATCAAAATCCAAAACCCTTGAATTTTAAAACAAGAAAAAATTAATCAGGTTCTTAATAAGAAGGCTTTTAATTAAAAAAAAGGTAAAAATTATCTTTGTAAAATTAGTATGAAAATTAACCTTACAGGGTAATCAAACTTAAAGAGCTCAGAGGACTCCCCTCTAGTTTCAGGTTCAAAGTACAGCAAACAAAAATAAACACTTTGGTAAAAGGTACATTTACAAGTTAAAAAAAACAAAGGAAAACTAACACGCCTTGCCTGGCTATTTACTTACAAGTTTAAAATAGGAGAGACTTGTTTAGAAAAATGTGGAGAACCTGGATTGATGTCTGGTCCCTCTCGGTCCCGAGAACAAACACACTCCCAAACAAAGAACACAAACAACAGCCTTCCCCCCCCAAGATTTGAAAGTATCTTGTCCCCTTATTGGTCCTTTAGGTCAGATGCCAGCCAGGTTACCTAAGCTTCTTAACCCTTTACAGGGAAAAGGATTTTGGAGTCTCTGGCCTGGAGGGGTTTTATAGTACTGTACACAGGACAGCTATTACCCTTCCCTTTATAGTTATGACACTGAGATTCCCTCTCACAGGGCCCGAAGGCCAGATCTGTTACAAGGGGACTTATGCAAGCCCGTTCCAGTTCATCATGGCACTTGAAATGATGCACTTTGTAGCAGAACAACATAAATGTTAGTCAGCTCAGGACCTTTCTTTTGCAATCTGTCTCCCCTCCCACTGTCTTAGCCCATTATAGTCATTGTCACTTGTCTCCTCTTATCTAAATAGACGTTAAATTCTTTTAGTGCAGGGACCATATTTCTGTGCAATGTCTAGCACACTGTTGGGCACTGTATAAATATTCAATATTTACATCACAGACCAACGAGTAGCAGCATGCCCTGCACTCCTGCGGAGAAAAAGAATTTGAACCAAGATGGAGGAGACAGACACCAGTACCAGCCAACACCTAAGAGCCAGCAGAGTGTTTTCTACCAAAATGAGGTAACAGAAAATCATACACAGGCAAACAACCTAGCAATGCCTAATGCTAGGGAGTTGAGGTCTGCCACACCGTACTTAACTTGTGCCAGGGCTTGCCAGGACTGAGCACCGGCACCTCTAGGCTCGGCAGTTCACAGCCCCAGTACCTCTGGGGTTGCCACATCAGTTATGAAAGTAAAAAAATTGCTTGAGCCCCAGCACCTCTTTCGTTACAAATTAAGCACTGCTGACACAGCTACAATACAGACATTGGATGTTCTCCTTAAAAGAGACACTTAAACATTACATTGACTTTCTTTTGCAGGCTAATTGACTTCCTTATCTGTCCAGATAGACACTAAAGACTTTGAAAGTGAAAAGAAAGACAAAACAAAAATAAAGTACTGCTCCTTTATGAAACATAAAGATAGCCTCAGAGTGTTTAAAAACATGTTCCACATGTTCTTCACTTTAGAACAGGGGTCGGCAACCTTTCAGAAGTGGTGTGCCGAGTCTTCATTTATTCACTTTAATTTAAGGTATTGCGTGCCGGTAATACATTTTAATGGTTTTTAGAAGATCTCTCTCTATAAGTCTATATATTATATAACTAAACTATTGTTGTATTGTAAAATAAACAAGGTTTTCAAAATGTTTAAGAAGCTTAATTTAAAAATAAATTAAAATGTTGATTCTACGCCGCTGGTCCACTCAGCCTGCTGCTTGTCTGGGGTTCCATTCACCTAGGCTGGCAATGGCCTGAGCGGGGCCTGCGGCCAGGACCCTGGCTGGCAAGGGGCCGGCAGCCAGAATCCCAGACCAGCAGCCGGCTCAGCAGCTGGCTCCTGCCAGCCGGGATCATGGCTGCCGGACCCACTCAGCCTGCTGCCGGTCTGGGATCCCGGCCCTGCCCACATACAGTGGGTACCTACCTTTTCCCTGGTTCTGGCCCATTCTCTTCCTCTCTCTGCACTGAGCTGAGGGTGGGAGTGCACTGAGCACATGGCTGAGGGTGAAGGAGCAGGCTGGGGGTTGGAGTGTAGGGTCTGGCCAGGAGCTAAAATGAGGGAGGGGGCTCATGGTTGGGGCAGGAGGTTTGGGTGTGGAGCGCTTATCTGGGCAGCTCCCATTTGGTGCAAGGGGTGCAAGTGGAAATGTGTGTTGGAGGGTGCAGGAGCTCCTGTTTGGTGCTCAGGGTGGGGGTGGGGATATGGGGGTGTGTGCAAGAGTCAGGGCAGAGGGCTAAGGGCATGTGAGGGGAGTGCAGGTGTCAGGGCATGGAGTGTGGGGGGCCTGCGTATGTGTGGGGATGCCAGGGCTGGGGTCGTGTGTGGGGGGGGATGAAGGAGTCAAGCAGAGGGCTGGGTGTGTGTGAGGGGAGTACAGAGCTCAGGGCAGAGGGCTGTGTGTTGGGGGGGTCAGGGAAGAGGGCTGGGGGTGTGGGCTGGGGTCACGGGGTGCTTACGGGCTAGAGGAGATATGGCCCGATTACCCCGCCCCCTTCCCCAAGGCCCTGCCCCGGCTTCTTCTCTGCCTCTGCTGGGAGCAGCGAGCACGCTGACTCCGCTCTACCCCCTCCCTCGCAATGGCCATCAGATGATTGCCAGCAGGGAGGGAGGGACAGAGAAGAGGAGGAGGGGCAGGAACCCAGCACACTGTGGGAAGAGGGAGGGGAGCCGGCAGGACCAAGCTTCTGCCCCCTGCCCCTGTGGGAGGTGGGGCGGGGGCACGGAGGGCGGAGAAGAGTGGGCCGGGCCAGGCTGGGCAGGATTTTTAATGGCATGCTGTTGCCTGCCGGGAACCCGGCAGGCAGCAGCGTACCATGAAAAATTGGCTTGCGTGCCGCCTTTGGCACACATGGCATAGGTTGCCGACCCCTGCTTTAGAGAATGTCAAGCCCTCACTTCCCATCTCTTGTGCAGGACTCTGGCAAGATATTTGGAGGATCTCAATATTGGTGCTTCAAGAAGCTCTAATCTGATGTTCAGCTCTCCCTCCAATTCCTCTGGGCTTCCTTAAGCATCAGCCCTCTCCAGCTCAGTTGAGGGGAGGGAGAATCAAAGCTCATGCTGACGCCTCAAGTGACATCAGCATTCAGGCCTCCCAAAGAACTCACTGAGCACCTCCAGCAACAATATGGAAGAGGGAAGGCAGGATAGTGATGTGATTTCAATGTGAAAATGAACAGGAATGGAAGCCTTTCTTTTAAAGACAATGGAAGTTCAGACCAGGTCAGGGATCGGCAACCTTTGGCGGGTGACTCGCCAGGATAAGCACCCTGGTGGGCCGGGCCGGTTTGTTTATCTGCCGCATCCGCAGGTTTGGTTTGCCGCTGCAGGCCAATGGGGTCTGCGGGAAGCGGCAGCCAGCACATCCCTCGGCCTGCGCCGCTTCCCTCCATCTCCATTGGCCTGGAGCAGCAAACTACGGCCAGTGGGAGCCACGATCGGCCAAACCTGCGGACACGGCAGGTAAACAAACCGGCCCAGCCTGCCAGGGGGCTTACCCTGGCGAGCAACGTGCCAAAGGTTGCCAATCCCTGGACCAGGTCATAAAGGGATGGTACAGCACAAAACCATAAAGTGCTTCTGGTTTGGCTTTGCTCTTCACTTCTATCCAGTGCTTAATTTGCAACGAAAGAGGTGCCAATGCTCAAGCAAATTTCTTTCATAACTGATGCGGCAAACCCACAGGTGCTGAGGCTCTGAACTGACAAGCCATGAGGTGCCGGGGCTCAGCCCTGGCACAAATGAAGCACTGCTTTTGTCACCTGCGTAGTCCCAGAACCTGCCTTAATAATCATTTACCACTTACCTAGTGCTTCTCACCCATAGCTCTCAAAGTGCTACATATAGGTGAGTAAACATTGCCTCCATTTTACACTTGGGACTACTGAGGCAGAGGGATGTTAAATGCCTTGCTCAGAGTCAGCTGGCAAGGTGGTGGCTTTGCTGGCAGTTGAAGCCTGATCTGCTGATTCCTATTCTAGTGCAGTGGCCAGTGAGTCTTGTTGCCTCCCATAGCAGTATCTAGTACATCGTTTCCTGGAAATTCCGTTCCTGCAACCCCAGAATCATGGGTCTGTCTCAATTTACTATAAAAGAATGATAATTGAGGGGGTGTTTTCAGGAAAATATGTGCAAGGAAGGGGCAGAGGTGCAGGGAGAGAGAGTGGCAGAGATGGGATGAAGCCCCATTCTCAATTACTCTGCTTCTGTATTTGTGTCAGAAATAGAGAGTGGGAGAAGGTGGCTTCAGGTCACTTTTTCATTTCCTACATTTTGGGAAACATGGAGTCTATCCTGGAAGTCAGTGACTAGATGTAGTATGGTGAGCTCTGGTTACGTTTCCTTCCACCCTGGCCTGTCCTCTCATGGAAACCTGTTGGGATTATTCTCAGGGGGCCATTTCTGCTCCCTGTACGCTGCCGGGGGGGGGGGGGGGCACATTATTATCCCTCTTTGAAAGTATAGAAAATTGAGGTAGAGTGCATTGAATTGACTTGCTCATGGTCTCAGAGTGAGTCAGTGGCAGTGCTGGTGATAGAGGCCCGGTCTCACAACTCCTAGTTCATTGGCCCATGTTGCTCCTATGTTGAGTAGGAGGAGGGAGGTTATATCATCTCTGTATTTAGCACTGGTGCGACTCCTGCTGGAATAGTATGTCCAGTTCTGGGTGCCGACAATTGAAGAAGGATGTTGATAAATTAGTGAGGATTCAGAGAAGAGCCACAAGAATGATTAAAGGATTGGAAAACATGGACTATAGAGATAAATTCAAGGAATTCAATCTATTTAGCTTAACAAAGAGAAACGTAAAGGGTCACTTGATCACAATCCAAGTCCCTACATGGGGAACAAATATTTGATAATGCACATTTCAGTGTAGCAGAGAAAGTTGTAACAAGATCCAATGGCTGAAAGTTGAAGCTAGACAAATTCTGGCTGGAAATAACATGTGCATTTTTAACAGAAAGGATAATTAACCAGTGGAACAATTTACCAAGGGATGTGATGGAAACTCCTTCAGTGGCAATTTTCAAATCATGATGAGATGTTTTTCTAAAATATATGATCTAGTAATAACTTTGGGGGAATTCTATGGCCTGTGTTATACAGGAGGTGAGATTAGCTGATCACAGTGGTTCCTTCTGGCCTTGGAATCTATGAATCAGTAGCCAGGAAATCAGTTGTTTGAGTAGTAGTGATTCCTGATAGAATTTTCTGACACTTGAAGTAAGATCCTCCCCAATATTTAACTTTAAAAAGGGAATGAGCTGGGAAAAGGTACTGGGGATAGAGGGAAGGGATGAGTTGAATCAGTGCAGAGATTAGATTCTTCAAAATGCAGCATCACACAGATGCTTTCCCCCAAAACTGTTCTGCCCTGTTGGTCACATGGATGTGAAGGAGAATAATCTCACTAGTGACATCCAGTCATGCAGTTATAAATCTTTCACATCTTTTAAGCACCACCAGCCTACTGATTTGTTCGTTAATCTGTCTTGTTTATACCCATTGCCTTTTTAATGTGTTAGTTCTAATTTCTGGTACTGGCTTCTAGGAGTTTTATTCAGTTGATCCTTTTGCTAGTGTTTTCCCGCATTGCTTTTCCCTCTCTGATAATTTAAACCTTTACCTTTAGTACCACATAACTGTATCACTTGCTCTTACAGCGGCAAACCCCAGGAAGTTCTCAGCGCAAAAGAAAATTCTTTTCAAAACAATTGTTTTCAAAGAAGAATCAAAGAGATACACGGGTACCCAGATCAATATTTTCAGAAGGAAAAGAAAAGAACGAGGAAGGCAATCTGAATCATTCATTTATGGAAGGGATTGAAGAGATTGATGACTCGGTTTTTAAAAATTAGAGAAAAGGTAAACTTTCATTGCTGCAAATGAAAAAGCAGAGAAACCAATGTCACTAACTCAGCATTCAAACCAGCCCCAAAGGAGAACTTTTTCAAAGCATTGTGCAGTACCTTTGGGAGAGGAGCTATTTACAACATGACTTTGACACAAAAAGAGCTATAAATAGGGGGAGGGGGAAGTTGTGGTGGCTTCATTTCCCCCTCCCCTCCATTTATGGTATGTAAAAGGTATGTGTCTCTTTCAGAGAATCCATTTGACCTGAGACTTGGAGACGGAAAACATGCAGGTGAACAAAATCAGGTCACATGCTTTCCTTCTCACTCCTCCCCCCCGCAAGGAAAAGCTGCGGCTAGAGCTGTGTGAATAATGGATTTCTCGGTTTGCCGGCAATTCCAAAAAATTGAAAAAACATTTATTTGGGTCGAACTGAAAAATTTGTTTCATTTTTGGTTCTAACGAAATGTTTTGGCTGAGCACTTCAACATTTAATTTTTTAAATCGCGTTTAAAGTAAATTTTGAAACAAAAAGTTTTTTCAATTGGAGACCTCAGAATGTTTCAGTTTTCAGAAACCATTTTTTTACTTTTTTTCCCCAATGAAAACAGTTCAGCAAAATTGATGCAATTTCACCAAAAGTTTTGGTGTCACTGAATATTCATTTTTTTTGCCAAAGATAAAGTTTCAGTTGAAAAGTTTCACCCATCTCTAGCTGTGACACCCGTTTTATGGAAATTTACATTTAAAAGTAATTATTTCCCCTTTTACACTCTTTTTAATCTTCAATTTACTTGGTTTCTGTTACATCAGGCAGACGCAAAAATGTAATGGGGTTTCATTGTTGCTATATTGAACTCAGTTTAAAAAAAAAAAATCCTGTCTCTTAGAGTTCATTCACAACTAGAACACCTCTCCAAGGCTGTCCTCTCTCTTTTCCAAGGTAGAGGAGCTGTGGCCAGATTAAGAGAAAAGAAAAAGAGATAGCCTTTGTTAGATGAGTGGAGAGGAATACAGAGAAGAGTTCATTTGGAGCAAATAGCGGGAGTTCTAGGTAGATTAGACTAACATTGGATAGAAAAGCAGAGAGACCATTTTAGTACTTATTATGTCAGATGAATACAATGTAGAGAAATTGTAAAATGCAGTGTTTAATTCCCCCTAAATCCTTGTAAACTTTGTCCTCTGCTTTAATTTCAGTGATTTTTCTTTTTACATGTGTACTGGGCTACTTAGCCAACAGCATCCATTTTACTGCCAGAGAATAAAAAATTTGCTCTTACAGAGTTTGAAGTGATAATGTTCTTTCATTTTGGATCATATTGAGTGTCTCACTTAGATTAGTCAATATCAATAATGTTTTACTAACAACAGAGCACATATGGTTTAACTGTGAAGATCTCAGTCTCCTTTCCAATTCTACAATCTAAGCATTTTTTCCCTTAAGAGGCAATTTAAAATAACTTCCCACACAATAGGGCCTTAGCAGCACCCCATAAAAATCAGTCTGATGTTTCATTTCACCAGTATTGTTATTCAGTAGAAAGTCTTTCTTCCTAAGAATCCAGAATGGTTTGTTGTTACAACAATTGCTGAATAAGCAAATCATTAACGCACTCAGAGAATTAATCTGTGGCGTTCTGTAGGTATTGCAGCTGGATACCAACATCTATCAGGGCGAGATTTAATGGAGAAACAGTAGTTAACATAGCTGTCTCTCTAAAGGCATCAAGGAATAATCCAGCCTAGAATATGAAGAGTGCTTGGCTGAGAAAAAGGGAATCCAGTGCTAATAGTATTGTTTTCTCTCTAGACATTAAGTAGCCCCTAATCCATAATATGACACTCCAGAAGCATCTATATATCTTAGGTACTTATATGGCCCTGTCACAGGGTGGCTGGCCCCTTCAAAGAAAGAGGGACCAGCATTCTTGATGACCAAGCAGGGGCACCCAGGTAGGGGCCTGGTGAGAGGCTGGATGACATGTGGTTTTGAAACTAAGGAGGAACTTGTAGAGAGAAGAGGGAGACATGACAGCAAGGCAGCTCAGAGTAGGATGGGAAGGGAAGTTGGAGAAGGGCTTTCATGCAGCATTGCAGAAGGACTTCCATGCAGCATTGCAGTGCAAAACCTTTCTGGGAAAAGGCGGCCTGGGCAGAGACAGGAGCTCAAACCAGTTGTGAGCCCCAAGAAATGGCCAGTAAAGAACATTGACAATTACCTAAAATCCCTTCAGAAAAGAAGGTGGGCCCAGACAGAGCAGTTATCTGAACTTTAAATGACCATAATTATCCCAGAAGGGGAGGACATTAATTTGGGCAGACTGGGAGAGGAGAGGGAGGGACTGAGATGTGCACCCAGGAAAAGATGATCAAAGGCCTGAAGATCATGGTGCAGTGGAATGGTGTTGATAAAATAAATAAATACCCAAACACAGAATTGGTTGAATGGAGAAAGCAGCCTGTGAAGTAATTATTAAGAAACAAGCAAAGGGCATAACCCCAATTGGGGGCAATGGGTCTATGCCTGGGCCAACAGAAGGTGTGCGTGGACAGTCTTGGCCCCTGATAGGACCCCATTACAGTTGTAACTGTACAGCTCACAGTTTTCAGTGTATTTATCCTCCCTGTGAGGTAGGGAAGTGCTGTTATCCCCATTGTACTGATGGGGAACTGAGGCACAGAGGGCCTTGACCGAGGTCACACAGGAAGTCTGTGAAGGGGTGGGTTATTGAACCCAGTTGTCCAAAGTCCCAAGCTAGCATCCTAAGCATTGGAATTTCCTCCTTCTCAAAGGATATTCTTTAGCAGATTCTGTCCAGATTTAGTGGCATTGAACTCTCCAACCATACATGAAAACACAAAATAGGTGCAGAAAACAAATATTTCTTTCTGCAAAGGGAGATGCTCCCTTATTTGGGGCAGAGACATTCAGTATTATGCGGGTGCTGTCAGTTCACCCCTCTGGAATTAGGTACCTCCCCTCCTTATCTTGTGGTTCCTTTTACAATTTACAGTTAATAGATTTGTGCACTAAAATTTGGTACTGCTATTGCTCTGTCAGTGGGAAAAGGAAGTACTGACTTCTCTGAGCCAATTGTGTTTCAGTTCCCTGTGCCTTTGATCAGAGAGATGTCTCTTGTAACCATGTCGGAGCAACACTCTTGCTTGGCAAATAAATTATTTTGTCTGTTCATATGATTAACACCACTTACATTCTGCCATTTTGAGCAAAGACGTCATGTAAAAGTATTCACTCAATGTATCCATGTAAAAGTATTCATTCATTCATCATTTAAAAGTAACAGATTCAAGGTGCTATATGGGGAAAAAATAGGAAAACAGGAAAAATTGAAAAAGAGAAGAGAAAAATCTGCTTCCGTGTTAAGTATGGAACAGTACGATTATATAGTTCACTATCTAGATAGGTCTTATTTGGAACAAAGTCAAGTTTATATAGAAAAAACAAGGACAATCTCACAAATGCCACCAATATAATATTTAACCAGAAACGGAATATAATCAGTATAAAAATAAACTGAAGATGAACTATCTGTAGTTAAAAATCAAAATCAAATTTCCTTAGAGGCTGAGAGAACTCTGTTGCTTAACATCCTCCACACCCAGTAAGAAGACATTCCAAATCACTCATCAGGAAGGCAGGGATAATGTAAGAAAGGTATGGTAATGTCCGTCTTAAAAAGCAAACATGCAAAGCGCTTACTAGCTGAAGGAAAAACATCCTAACAAGAACAGGTGTGAACTGCTGACAGGGAAATGCAGCACCCAGCAAAGGAGTTGGTTCAACCTGCCTATGCTGTGACTAGTTATCTGCCTCCCAGCTTATTGGTTTGGGCTAGTGAGCAGGCATCTGATAGTAGCATTGGGTGGAACTTCCTCTAAGAGGGACTCTGCACCATTAAAGGGGAAAACTAGAGGCTATGAAAATCTTTGAGAAAGTTCTCCAAAGAAGCCTACAGTTTGGAGTGGGCCCAGCAGATCTCCCCGGCTCAGAGAGATCTGGGAAATGAGTGAGAGCAGGGGCATGGTGTCCCATGGTACAAGGTAAAAGGGTAAAGAAACTTGAAAGGAATGGGGGTGGCTTTCGCAGGCACCTGAGGAGACCCAGTCATTCTCCCCACCAACCAGCAGAAAAGGTCTAGCTGGAACTATTTGCAGTGAGAGGCAAGAGCAAAATTTTGGTGGCAATTCTGAGACCTGGAGGGGCATAATGGACTGCTGAGCCTCGAGAAGAAAGCTTGGGGACTCCAATTGTTATTTTATGTTAATCACCAAGATGCCCCAAAATGGGAGAGTAACTCAACAGCACCAGTTGTGGTGGTTTAATTGAAGAAAAGGGGGAAACTGAAGCAACTCGAATGTCTGACCCTGGATTTGGTCAGACCTGGCTACACCCCTGTTGTAGGGGCATGGAAGAAAGAGAGAGCAAGAGAGAGGGGCTCTTGGTGGTGGTTTTACTTTCAAAGCATAATACACAGACATAATTCCTGAAAGGATAGGAGACCGTACCTCTACATCTACACTACTCTCAAGAACATTTAGAGACAGCCAAGAGCCTTTCGTGGAGCGAAGGAAAAAAGCCAGTGACATTACCATTCAATTTTACAATTTCAAGAAAATGCCAGCATCTGAATAAACATGAGATTGCAAGATAAGTATTGAGGACATCCATCTACATGCAAGGCAGTGCCATAATAGAGTACAAAAGTTTGTGGCATAAACACATCATGAACAAACATGTGATTTAGTGCAGTCTGTAGAAGTAGTTTTATCTTGTAAAACCTTAATAAGAGACTTAAAAAAACAAGAAAAGGAAATTATTTTCCATTGCCTTTTCTAGGTCTTGTTAACATGGTATTTTTTCTATATCACATAGACATCCCCTTTTAAAATATTGACAGAACAGTAGCTTTATTCTGGTGTCCTGGAACATCCATCCCAGTGTTTCAAGAATTATAGAAAAATCAATATTAACGGTCCAACAAACTGTTCGACCAACACTTTAAAAAACTCTGGGATTCAAGTTATCTAGACCTACTGATCTAAAAATGACTAACTTTAATGACTGCTTTGTAACATTGTCTTGAGATACCAGAGGAATGGAAAGTGTTTAATCATCATCATGTGATATAACTACGTGATGTGGGTCCCCCCCTCCCCAAATACAGGATAGAAATATTTATTGATCACATCTGTCTCATCTGAATGATTAGTGGCAATTTTACCATTTCCAATTGACCCAATAATATTATGAGGGCTCTTTTTGTTGCTAATGTTCTTTAAAAATACAGGAGGGAGACGGATGAAAAATTAAGCCAAACAAACCTCTTCCAAGCTGTCTGTAAAATGATACTGGAGGCTGAGGAGACTTTGCTGTATGCTGTTCTCCCCAGCTACTCTCTCTTCCAGGCTCCAGGGAGAAGTGACTGGCGTTTCATAGATTCATAGACTTTATGATCTTCTAGTCTGACTTCCTGCACAACACAGGCCACAGAATCTCACCCACCCACTCCTGTAACAAACCCCTGACCTATGTCTGAGCTATTGAAGGCCTCAGCTTGTGGTTTAAAGACTTCAAGGTGCAGAGTTTCAGAGTAACAGCCGTGTTAGTCTGTATCCGCAAAAAGAAGAACAGGAGTACTTGTGGCACCTTAGAGACTAACAAATTTATTAGAGCATAAGCTTTCGTGGACTACAGCCCACTTCTTCGGATGCATATAGAATGGAACATATAATGAGGAGATATATATACACACATACAGAGAGCATAAACAGGTGGGAGTTGTCTTACCAACTCTAGAGGCCAATTAATTAAGAGAGAAAAAAAAAAAAAACTTTTGAAGTGATAATCAAGCTAGCCGAGTACAGACAGTGTGATAAGAAGTGTGAGAGTACTTACAAGGGGAGATAGAGTCAACGTTTGTAATGGCTCAGCCATTCCCAGTCCTTATTCAAACCGGAGTTGATTGTGTCTAGTTTGCATATCAATTCTAGCTCTGCAGTCTCTCTTTGGAGTCTGTTTTTGAAGTTTTTCTGTTGTAATATAGCCACCCGCAGGTCTGTCACTGAATGACCAGACACGTTAAAGTGTTCTCCCACTGGTTTTTGAGTATTTTGATTCCTGATGTCAGATTTGTGTCCATTAATTCTTTTGCGTAGAGACTGTCCGGTTTGGCCAATGTACATGGCAGAGGGGCATTGCTGGCACATGATGGCATATATCACATTGGTAGATGTGCAGGTGAACGAGTCCCTGATGGTATGGCTGATGTGATTAGGTCCTATGATGATGTCACTTGAATAGATATGTGGACAGAGTTGGCATCGGGGTTTGTTACAAGGATAGGTTCCTGGGTTAGTGGTTTTGTTCAGTGATGTGTGGTTGCTGGTGAGTATTTGCTTTAGGTTGGGGGGTTGTCTGTAAGCGAGGACAGGTCTGTCTCCCAAGATCTGTGAGAGTAAAGGATCATCTTTCAGGATAGGTTGTAGATCTCTGATGATGCGCTGGAGAGGTTTTAGTTGGGGGCTGAAGGTGACAGCTAGTGGTGTTCTGTTATTTTCTTTGTTGGGCCTGTCTTGTAGGAGGTGACTTCTGGGTACTCGTCTGGCTCTGTCAATCTGTTTTTTCACTTCAGCAGGTGGGTATTGTAGTTTTAAGAGTGCTTGATAGAGATCTTGTAGGTGCTTGTCTCTATCCGAGGGATTGGAGCAAATGCCGTTATATCTTAGAGCTTGGCTGTAGACAATGGATCGTGTGGTGTGTCCTGGATGGAAGCTGGAGGCATGTAGGTAAGTGTAGCGGTCAGTAGGTTTCCGGTATAGGGTGGTATTGATGTGACCATCGCTTATTAGCACAGTAGTGTCCAGGAAATGGACCGCTTGTGTGGATTGATCTAGGCTGAGGTTGATGGTGGGATGGAAATTATTGAAATCATGGTGAAATTCCTCAAGGTGCAGAGACTCCTCCAGCAAGTGACCCGTGCCCCATGCTGCAGAGGGAGGTGAAAAACTGCCAGGGCCACTGCCAATCTGCCCTTGAGGGAAATTCCTTCCCGACCCCAAATATGGAGATCAGCTAAACCCTGAGCATGTGGGCAAGACTCATCAGCCAGACACCCAGGAAAGAATTCTCTGTATTAACTCAGATCCCACCCTATGTAGTGTCACATCACAGGCCATTGGGCATATTTACTGCTAATAGTCAAAGAAAGTTTCCTTTGGTCCCATGTTTGGCTCAGGTGAAGTATCTGTTTCATGGGTAACTGAGGCCTAGCAAGTAATGGCCACATTCAGATTCTCGTTTGGGAAACTAAGTTCACATGAGTTGCTGTTTTGGGTCTGTGACCCCCTTTTGGTTTCTGTTTAAAATATTTATAAATGACTAGGGTGTAAGGAAGAAAGAAAGTCCTGTCCCTAGGGCTGAGGCATGCTGGCTGATTCTGAGCCATAGGGTAGGAATTCTGTCTTGTTTCTTGCGGTGTCCAGGACTGAGGGTCAGGTTGTTAACCCTTCGCCTTAACAAGAGAGACTTGTTTGTGCTTAATGGGATGTCAGCTCCCTGACACCACCAGTTTGTTAGCCACTCAAAGAATCTCCTCAGTGCTTTGCCAGCCTACACATTTTCCTTACAGGTAACGCAAGGTATACCCCAGTCCATAGGTGCCAACTTTCTAATGCGCTGGGGGATGCTTGACCCCTGGCTGTATCCCATCCCTGCCCCCACTCCACCTGTTCCATCAAGGCCCTGCCCCTACCCCACCTCTTCCCGCCCCATTCTGCCCCCTCCCCAAAGCACCACACCCTCCCTCCTTCCTCCTCTCCCCCCAGCGCCTCCTGCATGCCACAGAACAGCTGATCGCATCAGGCGGGAGGTGCTGGGGGGAGCAGGGGCTGATGTGGGGGGCTGCTGATGGGTGCTCAGCACCCACCATTTTTTCCTCCTTGGATGTTCCAGTCCAGGAACACCCACAGTTGGTGCCTATGGCCCAGCCCAGCCCCTCTGAAATCATCCCTGTGTGGTATCCAGCCCGTCACTGGACACTCACAGAAAGCACCAAGTTTGCTGTGCCCAAGAGAACAGTGTATACACAGCATGACTGAGACAACTCAGGGCCAGGTCCTTGATAACATCATAAGAACATAAGAATGGCCATATTGGGTCAGACCAAAGGTCCATCCAGCCCAGTAACCTGTCTGCTGACTGTGGCCAATGCCAGGTGCCCCAGAGGAAGTGAACGTAACAGGTAGTGATCAAGTGATCTCTCTCCTGCCGTCCATCACCACCCTCTGACAAACAGAGGCTAGGGACACCATTCCTTACCCATCCTGGCTAATAGCCAATAATGGACTTAACCTCCATGAATTTATCTAGTTCTCTTTTAAACCCTGTTATAGTCCTAGCCTTCACAACCTCCTCAGGCAAGGAGTTCCACAGGTTGACTGTGCGCTGTGTGAAGAATAACTCCCTTTTATTTGTTTTAAACTGGCTGCTCATTAATTTCATTTGGTGGCCCCTAGTTCTTATATTATGGGAACAATAACTTTTCCTTATTCACTTTCTCCACACAACTTATGATTTTATATACCTCTATCATATCCCCCTCTTAGTCTCCTCTTTTCCAAGCTGAAAAATCCTAGCCTCTTTAATCTCTCCTCATATGGGACCTGTTTCAAACACCTAATCATTTTAGTTGTCCTTCTCTGAACCTTTTCTAATGCCAATATATTTTTTTGAACTGAGGAGACCACATCTGTATACAGTATTCAAGATTCAAGGGCGTACTATGGATTTATATAAGGGCAATAAGATATTCTCCATCTTATTCTCTATCCCGTTTTTAATGATTCCTAACATCCTGTTTGCTTTTTTGACTGCCGCTGCATACTGTGTGGACGTCTTCAGAGAACTATCTATGATGACTCCAAGATGTCTTTCCTGATTAGTTGTAGCTAAATTAACCCCCATCATATTGTATGTATAGTTGGGGTTATTTTTTCCAATGTGCATTACTTTACATTTAACCACATTAAATTTCATTTGCCATTTGGTTGCCCAATCACTTAGTTTTGTGAGATCTTTTTGAAGTTCTTCACAGTCTGCTTTGGTCTTAACTATCTTGAGTAGTTTAGTATCGTTTGCAAATTTTGCCACCTCACTGTTTACCCCTTTCTCCAGATCATTTATGAATAAGATTGGTCCTAGGACTGATCCTTGGGGAACACCATAGTTACTCCTCTCTGTTCTGAAAATTTACCAATAATTTCCTACCCTTTGTTCCCTATCTTTTAACCAGTTCTCAGTCCATGAAAGGATCTTCCCTCTTATCCCATGACAACTTAATTTACGTAAGAGCCTTTGGTGAAGGACCTTGTCAAAGGCTTTCTGGAAATCTAAGTACACTATGTCCACTGGATTCCCCCTTGTCCACATGTTTGTTGACTCCTTCAAAGAACTTAATAGATTAGTAAGACATGATTTCCCTTTACAGAAACCAGCTGATTTTTGCCCAACAATTTATGTTCTTCTGTGTGTCTGACAATTTTATTCTTTACTATTGTTTCAACTAATTTGCCCAGTACTGACGTTAGACTTATCGGTATGTAATTGCTGGGATCACCTCTTGAGCCCTTTTTAAATATTGGCGTTACATAGCACTGAGGTTAGTTATAAGTGAAAACAAGTCTAAATTTATTAGCAAAGGCTAAAATTTCAGAGATACTGAGTAAGGATAATAGGAACAACAGGTCACATACAAAACAAATGTATAACGCAGACTCAGTGCACTCCTGCACCAAGGCTTTAACCTTTAACAACCGGGCTTAGCCTGTTTATGATGACCCAACACAGCTCTGAAAGGAGCATGAGGCTTTTCCTATTTTAGCCATCTCTCTGTAAGTACCAAGGAGGTACATTCTTCCAGCATAGGAACAAAGGGTCAGGCCACTGAGGAGATGCAACGGCAGTTTGAGGAGCAGAGGTTGAAGGAATGTATTTCTGGAGGCTCTGAGCAATGGGATTGGGGATCCATGGGCATGGAGATTTCTAACATAAGAAAGGGAGAGTGAGGTCTGTGGTGAGGTGGTGTCAAGTTTCTGAGTTGTGGGAGGGGACATATTAAGATCTTGGGCTCAGGGTGTCTGTGTGGGGGGGTATTCTATAAGGCTTTGTCTTTCTGAGGAGAAAAGCTGTATTCTTACCCAGGGCCGGCTTTAGGCCGATTCCCCCAAATCGGGCCCCACGCCTAGCAGGGCCCCGTGCCAGCGCCTAAGAGGGCCCTGTGCCCAAAAGAAGAGCACCTAGGTGCCTTCTTAATTTTTTTACTCACCTGGTTGCAGTCCAGGTCTTCGGCGGCACGGCAGCGACGGGTCCGTCACTCGCTTCGGGTCTTCGGCGGCATTTTGGCGGCGGGTTCTTCAGTGCCGTGCAAGACCCAGTGCGAGTGAAGGACCCGCTGCCGACGTACCGCCGAAGACCCGGACCGCTGCCGGGTATTCAAATCTGTCCCCACACTTCCTAAAGCCGGCCCAGTTCTTACCTAGTGTGAGCTAACACATGTTAGCAAGGACAAGGCAGTTTGTAGTTTTTGCATATCAACAGAACAACATAAACACTAAGCTCCCACCTGCAACTTGCTAATGCATGTGAAAACTACACACTGCCTTGTCTTCGCTAGAATTTTACCTCATGTTAGGCCCTGTCTATGCTGGCAAGTTTCTGTGCAGTAAAGCAGCTTTTCACAGTGTACTCCTGAGGTGTACACACTGCCAAGCCACTTAGTGCACAGAAACTGCACAGTAGTTGCGCTTTAAAAAAACCACCCCGACGAGAGGCTTAGAGCTTTCTGCACCGGGGTTACAGCGCTGCGGTGCCAGCATAGACAGCATGGCAATTACAGCGCTGTGATTGGCCTCCGTGAGGTGTCCCACAATGCCTGTTCTTGCCTCTCTGGTCATCGATTTGAACTCTACTGCCCCCTGCCCTCAAGTGACCAACCGTCATCCCCACCCCATAAATCCCTTTGGAAATTTGAAAGTCCCCTTCCTGTTTGCTCGGTGATGCGTGCAGTGGTCTCGACACATCTTTCCAGGTGGCCATGCCTGTTCCACGCACAAGGTGATCCCCCACTTGGAGCAATGCCAAGCTGCTGGATCTCATCAGCATTTGGGGAGAGGAGGCTGTCCAGTCCTAGCTGCGCTCCAGCGTAGGAATTATGAGACTTACGAACAGATTTCACGATGCATGACAGAAAGGGGCCATGACTGGGACACACTGCAGTGCAGGATCAAAGTGAAGGAGCTGCGGAACACCTACCACAAGGCGTGGGAGGCAAACTGCTGCTCCAATCTGTGTCCATGAGCTGCCGGTTCTACAAAGAGCTGGACGCAATACTTGGCGGCTACCCACCTCCACTGCGAAGGCACCTGTGGCTACTTTGTTGGCTCATGAGCCAGTCAAGAGTGGAGCGAGCCAGAAGGAGGAAATCTTGGACGAGGATGTGGAGGGGGAGGGGGACCCAAAGGCAGAGGATGACTCGGAGGCCAGAGATGCATGCAGCCAGCTGCTCTTCCCGGAGAAGGCTAGCCAGTCACAGCTGTTGGAAATTGGCGAAACGCAAACAGGAGAGGCGACCCCTGGTAAGTGGATCTGATTTTGGGAATCGCTGAAGCGAGTTGTTGGGGATAGGAGGGTTGCAGAAAGCAGGCTTGTCTCCCACTGCATTCCTAGTCTGAGTGGTGGAACAGGTGGTTCATTGACTCTAGGATGACCAGATGTCCCTATTTTATAGGGACAGTCCTGATTTTTTGGGTCTTTTTCTTATATAGGCTCCTATTACCCCCCACCCCCGTCCCGATTTTTCACACTTGCTGTCTGGTCACCCTAATTGACTCCCTCACTTCAAGGGAATCTCCCTCCGAGATCTCCAGGAAACTCTCATGGAGATACTGGGCAATCCGCTGCCGCAAGTTCTTCGGCAGAGCTGCTTCGTTTCTTGCCCCATTAATAGTAACGCCACTGTGCCGACACAGGGGGGACCATTGCTGCACACAGGCAAGCCGCGTAGTGGCCAGGACAGAAGCTGCAGGCTTGGAGAAGACCCTCCCTTGATTCCCTGCTCACCCTCAGCAGCGAGATATCTTCCATAATGATCACATCTTGTGGAAAGTGTGGGGACAGGAATGATTATCAGGTCCCCCTCCTACAGTGCTGGCACTCCCGAAGAGCCATGTGCAGCAGGGTCCGGGAAGAGTGATTTACCCTGCCCCTGCGGCTACTCACAATTTTGGAGGTCTTGCGGCTCATGTGTGCTTGCCTGGGGTCAGCCAGTTAGTGACAGGTGTGAGAGTACTGGCTGTGTGTTAAATCATTGAATCAGAGTTCTCTGTGTTGCAAACAATACTGCTTCTGTAAAATGTTGCTTTTAAACTTCAAAGAGATGACCTTGGGAGCCCAGCTTCCTTCTTTGCTATAACCGGCTTAACAGCTGTGCAGAATTAGAAAGTAGCCAAGAACTAAGGGGGACTTTCTGTGTGAGATTATGATGCTCTCCGTCGCCAAGAAACAGGAACTGAAGGAGTGGGGGGACAGCAAGAAGAGGGACTGAAAGGAGAATGTGGCATGCCAGAATGAAGCCCTGGAGCAGCTCTTAAACGTTATGGAGTACCAAGCAGACACAGTCTAGGCGATACTAACTCTTCAAGCAGCTCCACACCTGCCCTCCCCTCCACTCTTATCAACCTCCTGGTGCCAGTCTCTACCCGCAGCATTCCACTCCTCCCTCCTCACAGTCCAGCACTGTGGACTCCCACTGCCCATGGCACTCAACACCCATCCCTCTGCAGTTTTGGCCCTGCTGAAGTACAGCACCTGCTGCATTGTACTCCAAAGGAGAAGGTTGGATATGATCCCTGGACATACACAAATCTTTAACCATTCCGGGACCTCTCCTCCTCCTGGGACCTTCCCATCCCCCAACCCCCTCCCTCCTGATATATTTTTTCATTTGACTCTCTCCTTCAGTTGTTGTCTTTTAATAAGAGAATTGTATTGGTCTGAAAGCAATCTTTATTCTATTAATTGAAAGCAAAAAGAGCACTGCAAAGCAACGTACAATTATATTAAATCCCCTTAATACATTATGTGCACCAATCACCTCCTAGGATTACAAGCACTGCACTCCCGAGCATAGCAACAAATAATAGTGGCTTTCAGCTTCAAATTGCTGCCTTAAGGCATCCCTGACCCTTATGGTCCCATGCTGTGCCCCTCTAATAGCCCTGGTCTCTGGCTGTTCAAACTCAGCCTCCAGGCACTGAACCTCTGCCGTCCAGCCCTGAGTGAAGCTTTCACCCTTCCCTTCACAAATTTTATGGAGCATACAGCACATGGCTATAAGCATAGGAATATTATCATCGGCCAGGTCCAGCTTCCCATAGAGGCATCACTTGCGGATTTTTAAAGGGCCAAAAGCACACTCAACAGTCATTCTGCACTTGCTCAGCCTGTTGTTGAACCACTCCTTGCTGCTGTCAAGTTGCCCCATGTATGGCTTCATAAGCCAGAGTATTAAGGGATAAGCGGGGTCTCCCAGGATCACAATGGGCATTTCGACTTCCCCTACGGTGATCTTCTGGTCCAGGAAGAAAGTCCCTGCTTGCAGCTTCTTGAACAGGCCAGTGTTCTGAAAGGCGTGTGTTATGCACCTTTCTGAACCAGCCTGCGTTAATGTCTGTGAAACGTCCATGGTGATCCATTGAGAAATACCCCTTGCGATTAATGTACTCAGTGGCTAGGTGGTCTGGTGCCAGAATTGGAATGTGCATGCCATCTATTGCCCCTCCACAGTTAGAGAAGCCCATTTGTGCAAAGCCATCCACAATGTCACGTACGTTGCCCAGAGTCATGGACTTTTGGAGCAGGATGCAGTTAATGGCCCTGCACACTTCCATCAACATGAGTCCAACGGTCAACTTTCCCACTCCGAACTGGTTTGCGACCAATTGATAGCAGTCTGGAGTAGTCAGCTTCCACAGTGCAATCACCATGCGCTTCTCCAATGAAAGGGCAGCTCACATTCTCGTGTCCTGGCGCTGCAGGGCTGAGGCGAGCTCATCACACAGCCCCATGAATGTGGCTTTCCTCATCCAAAAGTTCTGCAGCCGCAGCTCGTCATCTCAGACAGGCATGACAATGTGATCCCACCACTCAGTGCTTGTTTCCTGAGCCCAAAAGTGGTGTTCCACTGTGGTCAGCACCTCCGTGAATGCCACAAGCAATCTAGTGTCGTAGCTACTACATGTGACAAGATCAATATCACAGTCCTCGTGCCTTTGGAGTTTAAGGAATAACTCAGCTGCCACTCATGATGTGTTGGTCAGAACGAGCAGCATACTGGTCTACAGTTCGGGATCCATTCCTGCAGCCCGAAGACGAAAGGCGCTCAGTACACAAACCATTGAAAGATGGCGCCAAATGCGAACAGAAGCACAGGGATTGCTGGGGTGCGAAGCAATGCATTGTGGGTCATTGGGACAGGACCCAGGATGCCCCTCCACCCACTCCGCCTTCCCACAAATCTTAGCAGCAGAAGAGAAAGAGGAGCTCTGTGGGACAACTGCTCAGAATGCACCGCTCCAAATACAGCTGCAAGTGCCACAAGTATGAACATGCTATTGCACAGGCAGCTGACAGTGTGAACACACAACAGCGGTTCCCCTTCAGCGCTCTCTGAGAGGCACTATAACTGCTGGTGCTGTAACTCTGCCAGTGTAGATGTGCCCTAAGTTACCAAGTGTTAGCTAACACCAGGTAAGGCCAATACTAAGTCCATGTCTACACTTACCAGGGCTCAACGCTACAGCAATCGATCCACCGGAGGTCGATTTTAGCGGGTCTAGTGAAGACTTGCTAAATCGACCGCAGATTGCTCTCCCATTGACTCTGGTACTCCACCGGATCGAGAAGCATAAGGTAAGTCTATGGGGGAGTGTCTCCCTTCGACACAGCGCGGTGTAGACACCGCAGTAAGTCAACCTAAGCTACGTTGACTCCAGTTACGTTATTCACATATCTGGAGTTGTGTAACTTAGGTCAACTTACCCCCGTAGTGTAGACAAGGCCTAAGAGACAGGGTGGTGGGGAAGCAGGGAAGGGAGGCTCCAGGAACCTCATGGAAGGGCTGGATTTCCAGCACTGCATGTTTTCTGAGCTAGGGCAGAGAAAGCTGACAGTTGGGTTTGTGGAACAAGCAATACCGGATTTACAATGGCGCCATGGCACCGGGCCCACGGTCAAAAGGGGCCCCAGCGCACTCTTCTCTGCCCCCCGCTCTCTCCTGTGGGGTCAGAGAAGCTTGACGCTGTGGGTTGCTGCAGCTCCATGGCAGCCTCTGCGGGCAGCCTGGCTCCTGCCCCGCCTCTTTCCCCAGCGTGCTACGTTCCGTCCCGTCCCCCCGCTGCCGATCACCTGGATCAGCTCCTTGCCAGCAGGAGGGGGGAGGGGAGAGCTGCAGCATGCCTCTCCGGAGAGGAGTAGGAGAAGAGGCGGGGGTGAGGTCTTGGGGAAGGGGCTAGAATTGGGGCATACCCCCTCCAGCCCCCTGCGTGAGCACCCCCATGACCCCAGCCCACCCCCCAATCCCCTGCCCACCCTAACCCCTGCACCCCCTCACATACCCTGAGCCCTGTGCCCTGACTCCTGCACCCCCACACACACCCAGCCCCCTGCACTACCTCACACACATCCAGTCCTCTGTCCTGACCCCTGCATTCCCCTCCCAAATCCCCAGCCCTAACTCCTGCACCCCTACACACCCCCAGCCCCCTGCACCCCTCAAACCTCCCCAGCCCCTGCACCCCCCACACAGCCCCTGCCCTGACTCCTGCACCCCCTACACACCCCCAGCCCCCGAACCCCCCTCACACATCCTGAGCCCCCTACCCTGACCCTGCACTCCCCTCATACCTCCTCAGCACCCCCTCACACAGCCCAACCCCCCTTCCCTGACCCTGCACCCCCCACACCTCCCCAGCCCCTTGTCCTGACTCCTGCATCCCCCTCACACCTCCTCTGCCCCCTGCACCCCCCTCTCACCCCCTCACACACACACAGCCCTGATCCCTGCACCCCCACACCTCCCCAGTCCTGACTCCTGCATCCCCCCCTCACACCACCCAGCCCCTGTCCTGAAACTGGCACCCCCCTTACACACATCCAGCCCCCTGCCCTGACTCCTGCACCCCTCCCACATCCCCACCCCCATCCTAAGAACCAAACAGGAGCTGCCCCAGGTAAGCGCTCCACACCCCAACCTCCTGCCCCAACCCTGAGACCCCTCCCTCGCCCTAGCTCCTGGCCAGACACCCTACCCGAACATTTTTTTACAATATTTGGAAAGATCATTAAGTGGTCTGTTGAGACCCTCCGTGATTTTCAAGTGGTCTGTGGAAAAATAAGTTAGACTACAAGAACAATCAAGGTACCTCACTTTATTTTCATTTACTTGCTATTACTTATGGGAGGAGGATGAAGAAAAAAAAAATGAAAAACAGGGGCGGGGGGAGATAAGAGAGGACGTTCTTTTTCTTGACAGGGTCCCAAGGAGGAGCCCCAAAAATGAAGCTGAGCACAGGGCTGGGGGGCCCCAGTAACTCTAAATCCACCACTGGCTGTCATTTCACCTGGGCTGGGGATACTGTCAGGGCTGGTGTAACCACTCGGCGAACTAGGCGGCCGCCTAGGGCACCAAGATTTGGGTGTACCAAAAAGCGGTGCCCCCAGATATTTTTTTTACACTACAGTGGATCACATCTTACACGGCGGTTAGGTTCTAAAGTCACCACGTAAGAGGAAAATCGTGTATAGTGAAAATTACCATAAAGTACAGTATACACTAGAACAGGGGTCCTCAACCTATGGCATGCATGCCAAAGGTGGCACGCAAGCCGATTTTTTTTTTAATGGCAGGATGCGGGTCCCGGCTGCCGCTGAGCCTGCTGCCAACCTGGGGTTCTGTTCACTCAGCTGGCAGCAGGCTGAGCAGGGCCAGCAGTGGGCCGGCTCCTGCCAGCCGGGGTCCCAGCCGCCAGCCCCGCACAGCTCGCTCAGCCTGCTGGGGTTCCAGCCAGCTCCGCTCAGCCTCCTGCCAGCCTGGGTGAACAGTCTGGGGTTCCGTTCACCCAGGGTTCCATCCGCCGGCCTGGGGTTCCGTTCACCCAGGGTTCCATCCGCCAGCCTGGGGTTCCGTTCACCCAGGGTTCCATCCGCCGGCCTGGGGTTCCGTTCACCCAGGGTTCCATCTGCCGGCCTGGGGTTCCGTTCACCCAGTCCGCCAGGAGGCTGAGTGAATCTGGCGGCTGGGACCCCGGCTGGCAGCGGGCTGAGCAGGCTGAGCAGGGCCAGCGGCTGGGACCCCGGCTGCCAGGAGCCAGCAGACGGAACCCCAGACCGGCAGCAGGCTGAGCAGCTCAGTCCACTGCCGGTCTGGGGTCCCGGCCACCGGCCCTGCTCAACCTGCTGACGATCTGGGGTTCCAGCTGCCGGCCTCTTGCCAGCCAGGGTCTCAGCCACCGGCCCTGCTCAGCTTCCTGTCGGCCTGGGTAGGAATGGCAGGAGGCTGAGCGGAGTCACTGTCTGGGACCCCGGCTGGCAGCTGAGTGAACGGAACCCCAGGCTGGCAGCAGGTTCAGTGGTGGCCAGGACCAGCAGCCTGCCATTAACAAAAAAAAAACCAGCTCGCGTGCCACCTTTGGCACTTGTGCCGTAGGTTGAGGACCCCTGTTCTAGTGTAGACAGTGTATACTATGTATACTCTGTGTACGGTAGTTTATAGTTATTTTCACTATACGTGATTTTCCTCTTACGCACTGACCTTAGAACCTAACCCCCACGTAAGATGTGACTCCACTGTATTCTTTTTTGAAAATGTAAAATAAGCGATGCTCCGGAGGGGAGGGAGGAGGGGGCAAGGTGGAAGTTTCGCCTAGGGTGCAAAATATCCTTGCACAGGCCCTGGATACTATGTCAGCTGATCCCCACAGTCTCCAACCTACCCGGGCAGTACAGCAGACATGGCCCTGCCCACTAGCTCCTCTCCTCTCCCTAGCCCACCCACCACTTGGCCCCCACCCTTAAGACTTAGTCCTCTTACTTTTAAAAATGATGGCTTGCCCCTCTCCCCCCCTCAGGCTTTTCTGGCAGCCCTGTTGCCAGGTATCCAATTTTAGACTGGAAACTCCAGTAGAAAATGGGACCTGAGTGTCTGGTTAGTAGTGCTGACTGGAAACTAAATGTCAGGTTATAGGAGTAACCACATTAGCCTCCCCTCCTCCCAACACTCACCCCAGAGGGCTGGAAGAGAACCTGTCCTGCTGCTGTGAGAGGAGGGGCAGCTCAGTGCAGAGATAGACAAAGAGAATGGGCTAGAACCAGGTAGGTACCCGCTCTATGTGGGCAGGGGCAGGAGGGATCCTGTTTATCCCCTCCCCAGCCCTGCTGCGCTTGCAGTTTACCCCTGACCCCTCCCTTGCTCCTGAGACCAACCCTAGCTCCTGCCCCACTGTGCTTTTATCCCTGGCCCCTTTTACAATTATTCTCCAGGGGGGCCCACAAATGTTTGGCGCCAGGCCCACAAAGAGTTAATCCAGCCCTGGGAACAAGGATTCATGCATTCAGGGCTGCCAAATGGCACACACCTGCTCACATCGCCTTGCAATGCTCATGCACTCAAGCTTAGGGTTACCATTCGTCCGGATTTACCCGGACATGTCCTCCTTTTTGTGTTAAAAATAGCGTCCGGGGAGGAATTTGTAAATCACTAAAAATGTCCGGGATTTCCCCCCGTGCAGAGCAGAGCAAGTGGCTGGGAGGGCTGCAGGAAAGTCAGCCGCTCGCATGGGGCTTTGGCAGCCAGAGCCCTTCCCCCGCAGCTTGCTGGGCTGGACTCCGGAGCAGCTGTAGAGCTCCTCCTCCCTCGCCCCCCCCCGCCTGCATTCTGAGCCGGCCGGGCCGTTTGCATCGGGCCTCGGCAGCTCCTCCTCTCCTGCAGCCCAGCGCCCCGCTCCGGCAGGACTGTGCAGGGGCAGGGACCGGGTTGTGTGTTGCGCTGGGGAGCGCAGCCACGTGTCCGGCTCCGCACAGAGCCCAACACCATGTTCTGAGCGGTGGGGTAAGGGAGCCAGGGAGCAGGAGAAGGGGCAGGAAGATTTTGGAGGGGGCAGTCAAGAGACGGGGGGGTCGGGAGTTCGGGGGGGGGGGCTTTTTGGGGGGGGGGGAGAA